>NC_056731.1:493929494-493931994 GCF_019279795.1 Protopterus annectens
TCCTAGGTCTGAGGCGTCCGTGGTGATGGTCTGGCTTGGATGAGGTTTGTGGAAAGGCAAGCCTCTGTTCAACTGACAGGCCTGAGCCCACCACAGGAATTCTTGCTTCAGGCATGGAATTATTGGAATCTGAGCTTCTAGACTGCGCTTGTGATGAGACCATACATTCCTTAGGTACCATTGTAGCTTTCTCATATGCAGCCTGGCATGCGGAACCAATATTATGCAGGATGCCATGTAGCCCAGGGCTTGCAGGACTTTCCTTGCAGTAAGCTGAGCTTGTGTTGTTAATGTCATGAAGTAGACTGGTAGTTGCTTTTGTTTTTCTTCTGTGAGAAAAGCCATCTGAGTTGATGTATCTAGTTCTGCACCCAAGAATGTTATCCTTTGGGATGGTACTAGTTTTGACTTTTGCATGTTGACTGTGTATCCCAAGGCTTGCAACAGTTGTATGACATTTTCCAAATCCTTTGTTAAATTTGCCTTGTTGTCCGCTTGTATTAGGCAGTCGTCCAGGTATGGGTAAATTTGAATTCCCTGAAGTCTGCAATAAGCAATTACTGATGCCAGGCATTTCGTGAATACTCTGGGCGCAGTAGATAAGCCAAAAGGCAATGCTGAGAATTGATAATGCTCTGATCCTGCAAGAAATCTGAGGTGTCTTCTGCAATCTGGTCGTATAGGGACATGCAGGTATGCCTCCTTGAGATCTAGAGTCACCAGCCAAGACTCCTTGCCCAGCATGGGAAGAAGCTGCTGGAGGGTCAGCATTTTGAATTTTGGAACAATGAGGTATGTGTTCAGTGCGAACAAGTCTAGAATAGGTCTCCATTGATTTTCTTTTCTTGGCACAAGGAAAAGCCTGGAGTAAAATTCTTGGCCTTGTTCCATGGGTGGCACCTCATCTATAGCTCTCATCCTTAGTAAGTTGTTGATTTGTCTTAGAGCGTCTGTTTTTTGGCTTGGTGGTAGGTTTGGCAATTCAGTCTTTTTTGGTAGAGTGTGGAAGTGAAACCTGTAGCCCTTGTCTATTGTTTGTAAAGTCCATTTGTCTCCTGTAATGTAATGCCAGTTGTCGGAGAATAAGGCTAGTTTTCAGCCAAAGGGTGCTTCCAGTTGCTCCCTAGTAGGCGGAACTAGAGCCAAGTCATTGTGTCTGCCCTGTGGAAGTGGTTGTAGTTGATTCTGTGGCAGTACTTCTCTGGTTGGTAGGTTGCCACTGACGTCCCCTGTAGGCACCCCTAGATTGACCTCTGCCTCTTGGGCGTCTATTTCTGCCTCTCTGCGCTCTGGAGTTGTCTGGAAAGGACCAATTCTTCTTAGGCCAATTTCTCCTAAACCTCGGAGGATGGACCTGTAAGAAATCCTTGACTGTTTGGACAGATTTTGCTTTTTCTTCCACCTTCTTTAGAACCTCCTGTGCAGGGGAGCCAAACAAACTTTGTTTCTCCATGGGAGCATCTAGGAGTTTTGACTTAACATGGTCTGGTAAGGATTGTTCTTTTAACCAGGCATGCCTTCGAATCACTGTTCCAGTCATAGCTGATCTAAAGGAAACCTCCAGTGCATTATAGCCACATTTTAAGAAATGGTTACTGACCTGCTGAGAGTTATGTACCAAATCCTGAAGAGACTTGTGGTCTAAAGGTTCAGGAGAAGACAGTTTTTTATTTAGCTGGTCTAACAAAAATTCCTGGTACTGAATCACGTGAAATTGACAGTTCAAGGCCCTGGCCGAAAGAGTAGCAGAAGTATAAACCTTTTTACCCCATCTCTCTAATGCTCTAGATTCCCTTTCAGAGGAAAGAGGGTTTTTGGCAGAGGCAGCTGCCACACCTTTAGGGCCCAGTGAAATGGTTTCAGGGTCTGCAACAGGAGCCTTATACAAATGGTAGTGTGTGTCCGGGACCCTGTAATATCTGTCTGGCTTGGCAGGGGCAGGAGGAAGAGAATCAGGAGCAGTACAGGCATCATTATATGCATCATCAACAACTGTTAGTACTGGCGGAATGGCTAGAGGCCTATGCTGAGGTAAGTGTAAAAAGGTCCTTAGCCTTTTCCTTGAAACTGAAAAATCCTGGCCCTGCCATTGGAAGTGTTCCCTCATAGCATGCAAGGTTTCCCCAAAGGAAAATTCTTCAGGAGGAGAAGCAGAAGGAATGGAGTCTTCTGCATCAGAATCCTCATAAGGAGAATATGGGCCTTCGTGAGGGTCTGAAATGTCTGAGTCATCCGAGGAATAATCTGTAGACAGGTTCCGGGGGTTCAGTCCTAGGCCTCTTGTCTGGAGGGCTGAGAGGCCCTGTCTGGGTGAGGTTGGGATCCTCTGATCAAAGAAATGAGATCCTCAGCCAGGCTGAGTATTTGGGAACTAGAGGTAGGCCTATGTGAAGGAGTTTTGGCAGGCAAGGCCTTAGAAGATTTAGCTGCTTTAGCCCTAGCAAAAGCCTTGATGAACATGGAAGCAGGGGTCTAGCCCCACGCGCAGGAGTAGATATGT